>NC_084582.2:9740000-9782500 GCF_033978685.3 Nerophis lumbriciformis | reverse complement strand
GCTTCAAAGTGCCTGATTTTAACCATCGTTATATACACCCGTCCATTTTCCTGTGACGTCACACAGTGATGCCAATACAAACAAACATGGCGGGTAGAACAGCAAGCTATAGCAACATTAGCTCGGATTCAGACTCGGATTTCAGCGGCTTAAGCGATTCAACAGATTACGCATGTATTGAAACGGATGGTTGTAGTGTGGAGGCAGGTAGTGAAAACGAAATTGAAGAAGAAACTGAAGCTATTGAGCCATATCGGTTTGAACCGTATGCAAGCGAAACCGACGAAAACGACACGACAGCCAGCGACACGGGAGAAAGCGAGGACGAATTCGGCGATCGCCTACTAACCAACGATTGGTATGTGTTTGTTTGGCATTAAAGGAAACTAACAACTATGTCCTAGGTTTACAGCATATGAAATACATTTGGCAACAACATGCACTTTGAGAGTGCAGACAGCCCATTTCAGGCGCGCTAAGAACATATATCTTTCCACGATTTTAGCACTCAGGTTAACCATACCTAAATTGACACAAAATACTGCATTACACAAGACTACCCGAATGTACTCGAATGATTGAAAAAAATAAATGTTTTTAAGCTAAATTATTGGTAAACACAGTTTATGTATAATAATTTATGTAAAACCGCGAGTAATGAATAAAGTTTTCATCAATTAATATATTCTGTACACATACCCTCATCCGCTCTCTTTTCCTGAAAGCTGATCTGTCCAGTTTTGGAGTTGATGTAAGCAGGCCAGGGAAGCTAGGGTCGATATTCTTCTCTTGATCATCTTCGGTGGCATAAGGGACGGTTGCCATCTCTGTCGTAGCATAGCTTTCGTCGGTAAAGTGTGCGGAACAAACGACTGACCATTTCGTCGGCTTTCCCCACAGCTTCGTATTTTGAACAAATTTCATCCAATTTCTTGCCACTTTCGCATCTTTGGGCCACTGGTGCAACTTGAATCCGTCCCTGTTCGTGTTGTTACACCTTCCGACAACACACCGACGAAAGTGAGAAAATGGCGGATTGCTTCCCGATGTGACGTCACAACTCCGAGAGCGAATAATAGAAAAGCGTTTAATTCGCCAAAATTCACCCATTTAGAGTTCGGAAATCGGTTAAAAAAATATATGGTCTTTTTTCTGCAACATCAAGGTATATATTGACGCTTACATAGGTCTGATGATAATGTTCCCCTTTAAAATGTTTTTATCATGAAACAATTCAACATTTATTAACACATGAACACGCATTAAAGGACCAAAAATTGGAACGTTGAGTACTGGTATCGATTCCCAGGTACGAGGAATTAGTAGCTTGTAAACAGTACTAATCCCTATCGTGAAGTACTGTGTGCTTAGGCCCTTCCTGTACAGTTGGTCTGTGTTTTATGTCCAACTGTGTGGTGCCCAATCCAGTCCTAAAAAAATAAAACAACATATAGATTTGCAAATTTCCTCGGAGGACATTGCGTGACAACCTCTGAGGAAGGCCACAGTTGTCGCCAAACCTGTCAGGTACGGAAATAAACACACAGGTCTGGCTATAAGAATACAAAATTGCAAAATTATTCGAAGACCTTATGAACCTGATTGGACTAGCATACACATTTGTATAAAAACAATGCCTTTTGATTTGTTAGAATTTTGTGACATGCAAGTTGAACTGAATCGTAATTGAAATACATCAAAAAAGTTGAGTAGTAGATTAAAAAAAATGGAAAAACACATATATGTTGTCATAATAATCACATGGCACAACATGAAAACAAACACAAAAAAAAAACATGCTCGTTTAAGCTATTTAACTGAAGCCCTTATTTTGTCAGATGGGATTTAGCGCCTAGCGCTTTTTTTGTGAAGGTCGAAAGTGTGCTGTTACTCTTGACGGCTGCTGTGTTTTGACAAGTGATAAGGCTGCGGTCAGATAAAAAGTAATGTTCTTGTTTGTCGTCCTTTCTTCACATTGAGACTGCATCACAGTAATCTTACAAGAACCTCAGCGATCTCAAAACATAAACCACTGCCAGAACATTTCTAGGTGTCCTTCCATTGTTTCAAGTTGATACAGACATTTTACGATCTAAGTGACGAAAATGAGCTTACCCTTCTTGATGGACGACCGCTGGTTAAGACCGACAATAACAATGAAAAAGGTCTTTGATGTCTGACAGCTTGGTCTGGTCACTACATCAGCACCAGTGCTGGAACTGAGTTTCGGTACTCAACCAAAAAGATACTTGGTATGCACTTGAGTGCAAATGATCGTAGGACTTTTTTCTACAGGGGAATTTTCACCAGCCGTAATGAAGATACAATATAAGACGTCAAGGCAATTTCACAGAACTGCAACGATCAACACAACTTCTTGGTTGAAAAGAACCAGCAGTGACGTGCAGTCACTAGAGGCAGGTGAGGCGGGGCCTCACCTGCCATCATGGAAAGAAAAAAAATGTAAAAAGAAAGAAAAAAAAATTAAATTGCTATATGTATCCAGTGATTATACTATAGAGTTATTTTCCATTTAACTTAACCAGTTTTAGATTATTTTTATTCAAAATCGCAGAATTTTCACATTTGCCGTTCAAATACTGAGAAGAGACGGTGCGGTGAACAGCAGCCAGTTGAGGCACGTCACTCAGTGCCTCAACATGGATTCCGGACTCGGCTAACTGCTGGCCTGCTGTGCAGTGAGACTGCTTTGCTATATGAATTATATTATACATTTCCATAGTTTAGTTAGCTGAGGTATATAATGTACAGTGAATTTTGTCAACAACTGTATGTGTGTAACGTATTTCTTGTGCTGAGCGATCATAAAACGGCTGCAAAAGACGCACTGGCTGAGGCTCCAGTAACCCCGCCTCCTGCACCCCCGCCGTCTGCACCCCCGCCGTAATAATAATAATAATAATAACTGGGATTTATATAGCGCTTTTCTAAGTACCCAAAGTCGCTTTACATGTAGAACCCATCAATCATTCACACCTGGTGGTGGTAAGCTACTTTCATAGCCACAGCTGCCCTGGGGTAGACTGACGGAAGCGTGGCTGGAATTTGCGCCAACGGCCCCTCCGACCACCACCTCATTCAATTCACCGGTGTGAGTGGCACCGGGGGCAAAGGGTGAAGTGTCCCGCCCAAGGACACAACGGCAGCGATTTTTGGATGGTAAGAGGCGGGGAGCGAACCTGCAACCCTCAGGTTTCTGGCACGGTTGCTCTACCCACTACGCCATGCCGCCGTAGAATTGTTATATCAACTAACGCCCACACTTAAACTTTCCACGTGCAAGATTGAATCTATTTAAAAAAGTTATTTCATAAGAAGCCAAAAAGTGCAAAAACAATAATGTTGGCGTTGGAGGAGTTGCGAATGACTGCAGGGCCACAACATTAGGTACACCTGCAGACTGCAGGTGTATCTAATTCACAACTCCTCCTACACGAACATTATTGTTTTTGCACTTTTTGGCTTCTTATTAAATAACTTTTGTAACCTATTTTCATGGGCTTTTCTCTTTGTGATGTTAAGTTCCTGTTATGCGCCACAAAGGCATATACAGTATATGCCTTGAGCTCTTATTTTGAAGGCGCTAAGAGCGGAAGTGATGTGACACGGAGTGGAGCGGAGGTTTTTGAAAGAAGGTAAATAAAGTGGTCCTCGTGTAAACTAGAGCCTCCGTGTTTGTTATTTTGTAGTTTCATACAGTATAGGCGACATTTATAAACCCTCGGTTACACTTTTTTAAATAGATTCAATCTTGCACGTGGAAAGTTTAAGTGAGGGCTTTAGTTGTGGACTTCATTTATAAGTAAAGGTAAGACCATAATAACGTTTTTTTTTATTAAATGTGCTTTTTTGTGTGCTACAGTTTGTATGTGTAAAGTTAAAGTTAAGTTAAAGTAGCAATGATTGTCACACACACACTAGGTGTAATGAAATTTGTCGTCTGCATTTGACCCATCCCCTTGTTCACACCCTGGGAGGTGAGGGGAGCAGTGGGCAGCAGCGGCGCCGCGTCCGGGAATAATTGTTGGTGATTTAACCCCCAATTCCAACCCTTGATGCTGAGTGCCAAGCAGGGAAGAATGCTGGTATGAGCTTTTAAACATAACCCGTTAACTGCTGCCAATCAAATGGTGAATAAGATACTCTTTAGGGTTCATATGTTTGTAAATCTGACTGTGATGAAGTCAGTGCCTCACCAGCCATCAACCTCACCGCACGTCACTGAGAACCAGATATGTTTAAAGTACTTACACTTCTGAACTTATTTAATTATTTTTTTCCCCTTTTGTTGGGTGTTGCTCTGCATCACCTGTTTACGCTCACATTCAGAGGCATCATACTGTGCATTCACATTAGCCTCACCTGCAAGAGGGATGTCTATATTGGTGTCCGTCTGGCTGTTCGGTCTTAAGTACCGCGTTCACATTTGCTCTAACAATAGCAGTTCATTTATGTCACTATTGTTTCTCCTTTATGGAGGTCTGTTCTCTATTGTTGTTATTACTTTCTTTTTTTTCTTTTTTCTTTATTTTTCCTATTATTAATCAGTCCGACAAAACAATGCACAATAATACAAAAACAATGCAATTCCAATTCTAAAACCAAACCCCAGCAACATTCAGAATAGCAATTAACAGAGCAATTGAGAGGACACACAAACACGACACAAAACAATCCAAAAGTAGTCAAAAAAAATTATAATAATAATATCAACAACAGTATCAATATTAATAATAATTCCAACATAGCAGTGATTAGAGATCCCTCATTGACATTATCATCACAGCCATTTAAGAGAAATAAAATAAAAACATTTAAAAAATGAACTGCAGTGACTTACACTTGCATCGCATCTCATAAGCTTGACAACACATTGTGTCCAATACTTTCCACAAAGATAAAATAAGTCAGATTTTAGGTTCATTTAAGAGTTAAAACAAATTTAAATAATGGATCCCATATTCCAATATAGGACTCATTATTATCTAAACTAAATGCAGTTTTTTCTACTGATATCATTTCCATAGCTTGTGTATAGCAGTCAGTATGAGTTGGACTATC
The DNA here is from genome assembly GCF_033978685.3 of Nerophis lumbriciformis. Lineage (NCBI taxonomy): Eukaryota > Metazoa > Chordata > Actinopteri > Syngnathiformes > Syngnathidae > Nerophis > Nerophis lumbriciformis. The sequence goes on along the minus strand of NC_084582.2, from coordinate 9,777,418 downwards.
AACATCCATCCATTGTTTTTAATATTACCCGTAATTTCCGGACTATAAGCCGCACCTGACTATAAGCCGCACCAGCTAAATTTAGTGGAAAATGCAGATTGCTCCATATATAAGCCGCACCCGACTATAAGCCGCAGGCGTTTTGATGTGTAATTACCGTAGTATATAGGGGTTCCTGCTACCACGGAGGGGATTGTCGGGACAGAGATGACTGTTTGGGAACGCAAAGCGTCCCATTTATTAACAATAAATCTTTCAATCATTCAATCAAACTTTCACATCTTTGACATGGCGAACGGCATTCGTGCAGAGTACAAATAATACAACGGTGCAAAGTAATACAAAGTACTCGCCTGATGTCTGCCTCGGTCTCGCGCATCCTCGGTAGTGCGCGCACCTGGTGACCGGAAGCCGCACCGTCGTATAAGCCGCAGGGACCAGAACGAGGGAAAAAAGTAGCGGCTTATAGTCCGGAAATTACGGTACCCTTTTTGTTACGATGCATATTGAAAGAAATGCATTTTTACTCTTTGATGACACGTCACTAAATTGAAGAATACAAGTTTGCAGTGTCATTGGGATGTTTACCTTCAGGAATGTGATTGCTTCATTTGTTGTTTTCAATCATAACTCTTGTATTCTCTGACATTCCCACAATAAATGAACAAGAGTTCCCTCAGCTATTACTTCCTTGATTTAAACATTGTTTCAATTAGAAATTGTTCTGGAATCAACCCGATGACATCTGTCAATCAACCGCTTTGGTACAATCCTAATATTATCATTAATAAAAATGTGGTTAAATGGACAACATGGAAAGTAAGAGGTATTACTAAACCTCATCATATTATTAATAAAAACTATTTTAAACCGTTCAATGATTTAGTTGATCAGTACCCAGAAATCATGTTTTACATTTTATCTCTTTAAAACATGCTGTAAATAAATGCATATCCTCTGAAAGTATGTCCTTAAATAGCCATGAACTGATTGATTGATTGATTGAATTATTTATTTCAACTGGAAAATGCACTTTTTAATCAAGATACAATTAAGAAATTAATTAAACTATTTTATGGAATAATAAATGAACACCACACTAGGAATGCAAATGATGCATGTGTTCGGAAATGGATGATGGACTTAAACATTTTAGATGAAAGAGACATATCATGGAATGATATTTGGAAAAATGCCAATAAGCCCTTTAGAAACATTAAAGATAAGCTGACTCAATTTAAGATATTGAATAGATTGTATTTTACATCTTCTCAGCTGTTTAAAATTGGCGTAGTAGATAGCAAGTTATGTATGAAGTGTCGGGCAGCTGAGGGAACTCTTGTTCATTTATTGTGGGAATGTCAGAGAATAAAAGAGGTATGGCTGAAAACAACAAAAGAAGCAATCACATTCCTTAATATAAACATCCCAATGACACTGCAAACTTGTATTCTTGGGGATCTACATCAATTTAGTAATGTGTCATCAAAGAGTAAACATGCTTTTCTTTCAATATGCATAATAACAAAAAGGGTAATATTTAAAAAATGGATAGCTGTTGATAGTCCAACTCATACTGACTGGTTGTCAAGACTTGGTCCTTGGGTTTTGTTTTTCCGGAAGGCAACGGAAAGTTGGCTTGGGCGAGACGGGAATGTGAGTACATGATTTATTAAATATTATCAAAAAAGAACAAACGAAAAGCGCGCACAGTGGCGGAGAACAAACTATGAAACCAAAAAGACTATAGCACAAAGGCAATTAACTTAGAACACGAAACAAAACACTTACTGTGGCAAGGGACTGTGAACATGGCTTGAGAGGATAAAGAGTGTGCAGAGCATAAATGCGATGTCGCCAGGCTGACCAACAGAAAAAGAAAAGCTTAAATAACACAAACATGATTAACGAAAACAGGTGCGTGACTCAAAACGTGAAACAGATGCGTGACGTGACAGGTGAAAAAATAATGGGTTGCTATGGAAACAAAACAAGGGATTGAACAACCAGAAACTAAAGAGTCCAATAACTAAACAAAACAAAACATGACTAAAACAAAACATGATTACACAGACATGACACTGGTACACACAAGCTATGGAGATGATATCAGTAGAACAAACTGCATTCAGTTTAGATAACAATGAGTCATATATTGGAATATGGGATCCATTATTTAAATTTGTTTCAACTAATAAATGAACCAAAATATGACTTATTATATCTTTGTGGAAAATATTGGATGCGGTGTGTTGTCGGGCTTATGGGATGTGATGCAAGTGTAAGCCACTGTGACACACTATTGTTCATTTTTATTTTTTTTAGTATTTTTTATTAATATTTTTAATGATGATATCAATGAGGGTTTTTTTAATCACTGCTATTTTGAAATTGTTACTAATATTGATGCTGTTGTCGATAATGTTCATTTTTGTTTCACTACATTTGGATTTGTGTGTCCTCAATTGCTCTCAATTGCTCTGTTTATTGTTGTTCTTAATGTTGCTGGGACAGGTTTGGTTTTGGAATTGGATTGCATGGTTGTGGTGTTGTTGTGTATTGTTTTGTTGATTGATTAATAAATTCATAAAAAAATAAATAAATACAATTAAAAAAAATAAATCGTTCTGTGATTTTTTTCCGTTAACTCTACTTTTCTCCTTCTGCTCCAGCCAACCAGTTCTCTGAACGACAATATCATCTACTTAGCATCTCATTAAAATGTGTTAAGTTGCAAAGCTTCTATTCAGTTTTGACATCATTTAATTCCACTCAGGCTATCTGTATTTTGTCCTTGTCACGTTCGTGCCTGCCTTGACTTGCATCCACCTCCTGCACCGCAAACATTTAAACGAGGATACACAAGCTACAGTAGAATATGAATCATGGTGTAACTTAGGTATTGTTTGGTTATTTGTTCCAGACATGCTTAATACATTTAATCAAATAACCTACTTTTCTCTGGCTCTCAACGAAGGCGGACGCTTCCCTTCCCTCTACCTTTTGCTTCTTTGTCTTGTCTTGCCTTAACTTTTTAAGAGCCTCTCTTTTGCACTGTACTCTGAAATATAAAACACGGATTTGATAAACTGCTCATCTCAAAGCAATTGACAAGATCTCCAGCCTGTGCTGACCGAATTGTTGCTTCTGAATAATTGATGGACTTGTGGGAGAAGTGGAGGCGATTATTTTCATCGAAGACATAGATGAAGTTTATCTATTTGGAGCTGTGATAACAGATCGTCTGCTGATTGGATTAAGCGTAGCTCTGGACTTTTGGTAAATTCGGAAGACGATGGCAGACGTTCAAGGAGCCCAGAGGCTGCCCGTTGTGATTGATGGGTTGGACAACCAAAACAATCCAACAATCACACACACCCAGCACTGTTGACAATAACAAAGAAACAACAAAACAAAACATGCAATGGCATTCATTTTTTTAATTGGGATTTGTAAACTTGAGTGAAGGAAGGAAGTTGTTTAAAAATAAAAATGTAAAAATACGCTTAAAAAGGACAGCAAATAAATGAAAAAATACCTTTATTTTAAATAAAGAATTTAGCAAATGCAATAAATTATAAAAAAAACAAATTTTACAAAATCCCAAAACCAGTGAAGTTGGCACGTTGTGTAATTTGTAAATAAAAACAGAATGTATTGATTTGCAAATCCTTTTCAACCTATATTCAATTGAATAGACTGCAAAGACAAGATATTTAATGTTCCAACTAAGAAAGTTACTTTAACGATGTCAACTCACTGAACCGTTTCGGATCGTATTGTTTTAAAGAAAATAATATCATCCCTGAATCGTATCGGCAACCAAAAATATCAAATAAATTTATATATATATATATATATATATATTTATTTCTTTTTTTATATATATATTTTTTTAAATAGGGGTGTAACAATTCGTTTAAATTCGATTCGATTTGATATTTGTGGTTGCCGATACGATATATATATATAAATATATATATATATATATATATATATATATATATATATATATATATATATATATATATATATATATATATATATATATATATATATATATATATATATATATATGTATGTGTGGGGAAAAAAAATCACAAGACTATTTAATCTCTACAGGCCTGTTTCATGAGGGGGGTACCCTCAATCGTCAGGAGATTGATCTCCTGACGATTGAGGGTACCCCCCTCATGAAACAGGCCTGTAGAGATTAAATAGTCTTCTGATTTTTTTTCCCCACACATACATATATTGCGCTCTTCTACGGTATCGAGCACTATTTTTTGGATAACCTTATTAAGACATATATATATATATATATATATATATATATATATATATATATATATATATATATATATATATATATATATATATATATATAAATATATATATATATATGTATGTGTATATATATATATATATATATATATGTGTATATATATATATATATAGGGGCGGCGTGGCGCAGTGGAAGAGTGGCCGTGCGCAACCCGAGGGTCCCTGGTTCAATCCCCACCTAGTACCAACCTCGTCATGTCCATTGTGTCCTGAGCAAGACACTTCACCCTTGCTCCTGATGGGTGCTGGTTAGCGCCTTGCATGGCAGCTCCCTCCATCAGTGTGTGAATGTGTGTGTGAATGGGTAAATGTGGAAGTAGTGTCAAAGCGCTTTGAGTACCTTGAAGGTAGAAAAGCGCTATACAAGTACAACCCATTTATCATTTATCATTTATATATATATATATAATAAACAATGTATATATATATATATATATATATATATATATATATATATATATATATATATATATATATATATATATATATATAGTCGAGGTTACTGTGGTTTATCAGTTATACACTGCTCAATACCGGGATAGAGCGGAATATACGTTAGGTAAGGAAAAAACACGGAGGCTATTTCATCCCTACAAGCCTGTTTTGCAGGTTTCCCTGCTCGTCGGGGAATTTAGTAGATCAGCTTTGCGTGCGCAATTAAGTTTGCGTGTGTCTTCGTACATGCAAATAGATCAGGCCCCCCCTAGCTGTATTTTTGCAGGCAGTCTGAGTATTTTTGTCTGACAAACCACAATCACTTATTGGGACAACACACACTATATGGTACAGCTGGATCTAACTTCTCTCAGAAGATGGAAGGTGCTGTGCGAAATCCATAAATGGACACTTAAATAAATAAATAATCCTCGACTTTCCATTCATTCATTCATTACATTTATTGTTGATGATGTCATTTTGTTTCATAGTTACTGTACTAAAGGGTAATAACTCCACCCACCCCACCTCCTTCTGTGTAAGCCAATCAGCTCCTTGCAATTTTCCATTTTATGCAGCAAATTTTCCATATATAATTTTCAGTCCAAGTGTTGCCATCGAAAATATGGATTGGTTTAATTACAGCAGTGTTTTAATTAAAACCCAGTATTATATATATTATAGTGCAGAGCTGTCAAAGTCATTTTCACTGAGGTCCACATTGCAGTTATGTTTGGCCCCAGAGGGCCACATCTGACAGTGAATACTATTATTACACAATCTTTTTATGCATTTTTTTAGTAGAGTTTTCACAAACTAAAATGTCAAAAAATTATGGTAAATTGCAATAATTTCACCTCAAAATTTAGTGCATATTACTGTAAATGGAAAAACAGTACTGCTGTTTATATGGTAGAAAAAGGCAGCTCAGTTGCCAGAATTCTACTGTAAAAAGTACATTTGTTGTTTTTTTTACTGTAAATTAAAAAAAACTGCAATTTTACAGTGAAATGTGTCACCTGAGCTGCCAGTTTGGTGTTTTTTGTTGTTCGTTTTTTTTGTAGATTTTTCGGTGTATTACTGTAAACACCAAAACGGCACCACAGTTAATTACAGTAAAACAAAAAAAGTACTGTTTTTTTTTTATTTAGAGAAAAATGCTGTAAAAACCACAGTAAATTTCACTGTATTACCATGAAATATATTGCTACTTTTACATTGCACAATTTGATGGATAACTTGCTTCGAAATCATCATTAGTATTAGTATTTATTTCTATTTAAAAATAGTTTGAATGTTTGATAATATATTTTTTGCATAATTAGGCAATATTTAAGTTAACATAATTTTTTTTCCTCCCAAAATAGAAAAAAAGAATACATTTAGTAAGAAAAGTAACAGTACTTTATTGATACATATTATTTCAAGGTTTTTTAAGGGCCAAATAAAATAATGTGGCGGCCCACAGCTGGCCCCCGGGCCTTGAGTTTGACACATGGGTTATAGTGTATTATATGATGTAACTTTTTTTTTTTTACAATTAACATTGTTGACTTATTGAACATTATTTTTCCATTGTAATGCGCAGCCTGAGCAAAGATATGTGTATGACATTCCTACGCCACAATAAGTTCCATTCCCAGTTCTACGGTTATTATCACTTTTTTTCTCATACCCATCTGTGGTGGCATCGAAATTAACAACAAACAAATACATAAACGCTAAAGAAAAAGCAAACAAGTGGTGGAGTTAAACTATTTGACGCTTACTAAACATATGTTTTTGTTTGTTCAACTTTAGAGGCTCTCGCAGGTTCCGCAGTTGTTGTAGCCTCTGCTGTCACAAGATGTTACATTTCTGCGTAAATCCAAATATTTCAGGAGTCATTGGAACCCACAGAAATATTCTAAAGTTGTGTTGCTTTTGGGCAAACGACCTACAAGCAAGCTCAGTTGAGAAGGTCAATTTACAGTACATCAGACTTTAATGGAGTAAATAAACAGACAAAAGAATGATTGTGGACCAATAATTTTCTGGAATTAAGCGACCAGCTGATTCATGCCTTTGTGATATTGCTGAGGTTTGTGGAACTCAGAAGTTTTGTTTTTAAACCACACACTTTTCTTATCTTGTGATGCTCTCGTATATATTTTCCTGTGGCAAGCAACACAATCCAAAGCTCATTGCAATTAATTGTACTTTAAATTCGATTTGGCCGTGATGCATGCTTTGGCCGATGGCTTTGATGTGATAAGCTTCTTGTGTTAGTAGTATTGGATAAGATTACATCATCAGAAGCTACCATTCAAAGTGTCCGAAAAGGGAATAAATACGGTACTAAAAAAGAAACATACAGGTCTTTAAAGGGGAACATTATCACCAGACCTATGTAAGCGTCAATATATACCTTGATGTTGCAGAAAAAAGACCATATATTTTTTAACCGATTTCCGAATTCTAAATGGGTGAATTTTGGCGAATTAAACGCATTTCTATTATTCGCTCTCGGAGCGATGACGTCACAACGTGACGTCACATCGGGAAGCAATCTGCCATTTTCCCAAACACTGAGTCAAATCAGCTGTTATTTTCCGTTTTTTCGACTGTTTTCCATACCTTGGAGACATCATGCCTCGTCGGTGTGTTGTCGGAGGGTGTAACAAAACGAACACGGACGGATTGAAGTTGCACCAGTGGCCCAAAGATGCGAAAGTGGCAAGAAATTGGACGTTTGTTCCGCACACTTTACCGACGAAAGCTATGCTACGACAGAGATGGACCCTAGCTTCCCTGGCCTGCTGACATCAACTCCAAAACTGGCCAGATCAGCTTTCAGGAAAAGAGAGCGGATGAGGGTATGTCTACAGAATATTTTAATTGATGAAAACTGGGCTGTCTGCATTCTCAAAGTGCATGTTGTTGCCAAATGTATTTCATATGCTGTAAACCTAGTTCATAGTTGTTAGTTTCCTTTAACGCCAAACAAACACATACCAATCGTTGGTTAGAAGGCGATCGCCGAATTCGTCCTCGCTTTCTCCCGTGTCGCTGGCTGTTGTGTCGTTTTCGTCGTTTTCGCTTGCATACGGTTCAAACCGATATGGCTTAATAGCTTCAGTTTCTTCTTCAATTTCGTTTTTGCTACCTGCCTCCACACTACAACCATCCGTTTCAATACATGCGTAATCTGTTGAATCGCTTAAGCCGCTGAAATCCGAGTCTGAATCCGAGCTAATGTCGCTATACCTTGCTGTTCTTTCCGCCATGTTTGTTTGTATTGGCATCAATGTGTGATGTCACAGGAAAATGGACGGGTGTATATAACGATGGTTAAAATCAAGCACTTTGAAGCTTTTTTTTAGGGATATTGCGTGATGGGTAAAATTTTGAAAAAAACTTCGAAAAAAAAAATAAGCCACTGGGAACTGATTTTTAATGGTTTTAACCCTTCTGGAATTGTGATAATGTTCCCCTTTAATAACAATGTTTATGTCCATAAAAGACAACACACAGTAGATCCACTTTAAACGTAAACTAGCCTCAATCATTATGACATAACTTACAGACACGTCCAGAAGACGGACTTTACGTTTTTGGAATTTTGCCTGTCGTTCACAATTATTATGAAAGACATGACATTGGTCTTTATTTTATTTTTTGAATCCTAAATATTAAACAATGCAATCAAAAGTCTGTTTACAATGGAGCCTATGGTAGATGCTCTATCTGTAATAAAAAAATCATCCAAACATCTCCATTGAGGTTTTATATACACAATGTAAGTATATATACAATACAATAACAATTAATATTTACATATTTTGATCATTTTAAGCATACGCTGCGCATTCATTTTAAAAGCGCATCACGTATTGCCAAGTGTCATTTCGTGTCATCCTCGCCATTTCCAGGTCCTTAATGGCTGTCAAAGTGTACCGACTTGTCGGAATACGTCCTCAGATTTCTTCTGTCCAGGTGAGACGCATGATTTATGAGCTACAATAAACTTCCATGGAGCAGGGAAGCGAAGAGACACCACGCCGGTCGATGATGTCGAAATTGCACACAGGCTTGTCACAGCACCGCTGGAAATAGTCTGTCTGCGTTAGCACTTATAATAACAATATAACTAATACCGTATTTTTCGGACTATAAGTCGCAGTTTTTTTCATAGTTTGGGTGCGACTTATACTCAGGAGCGACTTATGTGTGAAATTATTAATACATTACCGTAAAATATCAAATAATATTAATTAGCTCATTCACGTAAGAGACTAGACGTATAAGATTTCATGGGATTTAGCGATTAGGAGTGACAGATTGTTTGGTAAACGTATAGCATGTTCTATATGTTATAGTTATTTGAATGACTCTTACCATAATATGTTACGTTAACATACCAGGCACGTTCTCAGTTGGTTATTTATGCCTCATATAACGTACACTTATTCAGCCTGTTGTTCACTATTCTTTATTTATTTTAAATTGCCTTTCAAATGTCTATTCTTGGTGTTGTCTTTTATCAAATAAATTTCCCCCAAAAATGCGACTTATACTCCAGTGCGACTTATATGTGTTTTTTTTCCTTCTTTATTATGCATTTTCGGCCGGTGAGACTTATACTCCGGAGCGACTTATAATCCGAAAAATACGGTATTTTGGCGGTTTTTTTTAATGTTTTTTTATTGGATTTTATCAGCGAAATAGAAAGCAGACTTTTATTTACGTTTATTAACGAGTTACAATGCGTTTAAAAAAAATTCATTCATCGTCATGTCTTTTATAATGATTGTGAACGATAGGCAACTTTACAAAAAAGTGTAGTTCCCCTTTAAGTTGTACAAAGGACGTCATAAATACTAATACTATAATCATACTTGCCAACCTTGAGACCTCCGATTTCGGGAGGTGGGGGGGCGTGGTCGGGGTGGGGCGGGGGCGTGGTTGGGGGCGGGGCTAAGAGGGGAGGAGTATATTTACAGCTAGAATTCACCAAGTCAAGTATTTCATATATATATATATATATATATATATATATATATATATATATATATATATATATATATATATATATATATATGAAATACTTGACTTTCAGTGAATTCTAGCTGTATATATATTTATTTTATTATATATATATATATATATATATATATATATATATATATATATATATATATATTTATATATATATATATATATATAAAAGAAATACTTGAATTTCAGTGTTCATTTATTTACACCTATACACACACATAACACTCATCTACTCATTGTTGAGCTAAGGGTTGAATTGTCCATCCTTGTTCTATTCTCTGTCACTATTTTTCTAACCATGCTGAACACCCTTTCGCAGGTACCCAGAAAGGTTTCGAGTACCACCAAAAAAACTGAATCTCTGAAGACAGTATAAAAATCTGTGTTAAAGGTGTACAAATACTGTTTGTATAATAAGCATGTTATTTTTTTACAAATGAGGGTTAAGAGCTCAGCACTAAAAAAAAAAAAAAAGAATGTGGCTTAAGTACAGTTTTTTAAATGAGCTGCTGCATTTATTGGTTGGGTTGTTTATTTATTTTGAGTAACTTCTATACATTTCTAAAAGGGGAATAATGTAATAGAGTTATCTATGTTTGTCTGTTGCCATCTCCTGGTGAATGTTGGCTATAGTGTACTGGGGTTACTTTTTGGTTCACCAACGATTTACGTGGTGTTGCGCACCTGACGTCACTCAGGTCCGCATGGAGCTGGAGGGGGCGTGGCTTCCAGCTCCGTCTGAATTTCGGGAGATTTTCGGGAGAAAATTTGTTTTTTCGGGAGAGGCGCTGAATTTCGGGAGTCTCCCGGAAAATCCGGGAGGGTTGGCAAGTATGAATATAATATAATACAGCCGTGAAACTGCAATAGAAAATATTGCTTAAATCAAATAAAGAAGTTACTTAAACGATTTCAACTCACTGAATCGTTTCGGATCGGCAACCACAAATATCAAATAAATCTGGGAGAATAATTTTTGAGTTTTTTTAAGTGAGAGCGTTTCAGTTGTGTGGGAGAGCGTTTTAATTGTTTGTTTGGGAGCATTTTAGTAGTGTGTGTGAGAGCGTTTTAGTTGTTTGTATGAGAGCGTTTCAGTTGTGTGTGAGAGAATAATTTTTCAGTCGTTTATGTTTCAGTTGTGGGTGTGAGCGTTTCAGTTGTTTCTGTGAGAGAATCATTTTTCAGTCGTTTATGTGAGAGCGTTTCAGTACTGTATATAAAAAGTAATTCTGAATAATGTCCCTGATGGCCACTCATAGTTAATCACAAGGCACACATAGACAAACAAGCATTCACACACATAACAATGGACAATGTGGACTGAAATGTCCAATAAACCTAATCAGGGGCGTGTGGTCAGGAGAGGCAGTTAAGGCATTGAAATGCTTGAAAAACATAACACTTTCTATTTGAAAAGGCCATATCCATCCCTGCTGTGCTTGTCGTCATGATGATAGTGGATATATGCACAATACTACAACGGCGCCTTCTTCCTGGCTGGATGTAAATAATAATCCGTAGATGAAACTTTGCTTCACGTGTTATTTTGATCGATCTGATGGGATTTGTGATGTTAACAGTTCTGTTTAATACAAGTTTTTGTGAATCCAAAAGGAGCTTGGACAGTTGTCCGTGCGTGTGTGTACTTGTGTGTGGGCGTGGGCATGTGAGGTGGAGAGTGACAGCAGACAGTTTGATCAATTGAAATCAAATAATTTAATTAAAAATGAATAAAAGTATCTGGTATTATGCGTGATCCATTCTTGCTGATCATTATGTTCAATACAGCAATTGTTAATGATCACCTTCTTTTCTATTTTAGACGATACATCATATATGTATTTTCCATTAAATAGTCACATAGTTCAATGAAGACCTCTTGTTTAATTGTTTAAAGGGGAACATTATCACAATTTCAGAATGGTTAAAACCATTAAAAATCAGTTTCCAGTGGCTTATTATATTTTTCGACGTTTTTTTCAAAATTTTACCCATCACGCAATATCCCTAAAAAAAGCTTCAAAGTGCCTGATTTTAACCATCGCTATTTTCCTGTGACGTCACATAGTGATGCCAACACAAATAAACATGGCAGAAAGAACAGCAAGGTATAGCGACATTAGCTCGGATTCAGACTCGGATTTCAGCGGCTTAAGCGATCCAACAGATTACGAATGTATTGAAACGGATGGTTGTAGTGTGGAGGCAGGTAGCGAAAACGAAATTGAAGAAGACACTGAAGCTATTGAGCCATATCGGTTTGAACCGTATGCAAGCGAAACCGACGAAAACGACACGACAGCCAGCGACACGGGAGAAAGCGAGGACGAATTCGGCGATCGCCTTCTAACCAACGATTGGTATGTGTTTGTTTGGCATTAAAGGAAACTAACAACTATGAACTAGGTTTACAGAATATGAAATACATTTGGCAACAACATGCACTTTGAGAGTGCAGACAGCCCAATTTTCATCAATTAATATATTCTGTAGACATACCCTCTTTTCCTGAAAGCTGATCTGTCCAGTTTTGGAGTTGATGTCAGCAGGCCAGGGAAGCTAGGGTTGATAGGGGGTTTAGCTCGCTCGTCTGCGGGAACAAACTGCCGCCATTGCTTGCCGTGCTAGCGAGGACCTTTGTCCCTGAATTGCTCACACACTCCGGCAGATTCAATGGGGCCTGGCGGCAGATTTCTTTGACTTTATCGTTGGAAATGCATCTGCTTTGAGTGTCGCAGGATATCCACACATTCTTGCCATCTCTGTCGTAGCATAGCTTTCGTCGGTAAAATGTGCGGAACAAACGTCCAATTTCTTGCCACTTCCGCATCTTTGGGCCACTGGTGCAACTTGAATCCGTCCCTGTTCGTGTTGTTACACCCTCTGACAACACACCGACGAGGCATGATGTCTCCCAGGTACGGAAAACAGTCGAAAAAACGGAAAATAACAGAGCTGATTTGACTCGGTGTTTGAGAAAATGGCGGGTTGCTTCCCGATGTGACGCTACGTTGTGACGTCATCACTCCGAGAGCGAATATTAGAAAGGCGTTTAATTCGCCAAAATTCACCCATTTAGAGTTTGGAAATCGGTTAAAAAAATATATGGTCTTTTTTCTGCAACATCAAGGTATATATTGACGCTTACATAGGTCTGGTGATAATGTTCCCCTTTAACATACTGAACGTTCGCCCCAGAATGTCCAAATGTGGTCGATATGCTCTACCGCCTTGTCTCCCACTCTAGCAGAACCACAGCCAGGTAAATGATGGTGTTTATGTTTTATTATGTATCTGTACATAGTGCAATCATTAAAGCGCAATATGTATTATTTATTACTCCATGTTGTGGCCACAGCTCCGATCAGCCGCCTCAACAATAGAGGTACGGAACATGGTCCACTCGGACTCAATGTCCATGTTCAAAGTTATTCCGGACGTGGGAATTGAAACTCTCTCTGACGGGAGACCCTTCCAGACATTCCCAGTAGACCCTCATAATGCCAGATTTTTCCGGCATTCAGAATCTGCGGTAGGGTCTCCTATTTCTGGGGCTGAGGTTGCCGAGGTGTGGGGTGGATGAAATTTGCCCGGAGTTCCTCATGGCTCTGGATGCTGTGGGGCTGTCTTGGTTGACAAGACTCTGCAACACTGTTTGGACATCGGGCTTGGTACCTCTAGATCGGCAGACCGGGGTGGTGGTTCCTCTCTTTAAGAAGGGGAGTCGGAGGTTGTTTTCCAACTATCATGGGATCACAATCCTCAGCCTTCCAAGTAAGGTCGATTCAGGTGTACTGGGGAGAATGCTACGCCGTATAGTCGAACCTCGGATCCAGGAGGAGCAGTGTGGCTTCATCTGGCCAGGATCTTCAACTCTCACTGGAGCGGTTCGCAGCTGAGTGTGAAGCGACTAGGATGAGAATCAGCACCTCCAAGTTCGAGTCAATAGTTCTCACCTAGAAAAGGATGGAAAACCATCTCCGGGTTGGGGAGGAGATCTTGCCCAAGTGGAGGAGTTCAAGTACCTCCGAGGCTTGTTCATGAGTGAGGGAAGAGTGGATTGTGAGATTGACAGGCGGATTAGTGTGGCGTCTACAGTAGTGCGGACGCTGTATCGATCCATCGTGGTAAAGAAGGAGCTAAACCAGGAGGCAAAGCTTTCAATTTACTGGTCGATCTACATTCTTATCCTCACCTATGGTCATGAGCTTTGGGTAATGACCGAAAAAACAAGATCACTGGTACAAGAGGCCGAAATTAGTTTCCTCCGTCAGGTGGTGGGGCTCTCCCTTGGTTATAGGTTGGGAAGCTCTGTCATCCGGGAGGAGCTCAATGTACAGCCGCTGCTCCTCCACATCAGCAGGGGCCAGATGAGGTGGTTCGGGCATCTGGTCAGGATGCCCCTTCAAAGCCTCCCTGGGGAGGTGTTTCGGGCACGTCCGGCCGTTAGGAGGCCACGGGGAAGACCCAGGACACGTTGGGACTGTGTCTACTGGCTGGCCTGGGAATGCCTTGGGATCCCCCAAAAGGAGCTGGACGAAGTTGCTCGGGAGAGGGAAGTCTGGGCTTTTCTGCTGCCCCTGCTACCCGACCTCGGATAAGCGAAAGACAATGGATGGATGATAGATTTTTACAGTGATGGCCGAGTTACTTGGAAAATGTAGTAAGCTAAGCTACAAGTAACTCTTGATTAAATGTAGCTAAGCTACAGGGGAAGCTAGCGCCAGAGAATTGTAGCAAGCTACACGGCAAAAAATAGATTGTTACATCAAAGCAACAATTACCGGCATTTCTATCTATGGGCCCACATGTATAACATCAATGTTAACGTAACTGAGAGTGTACAAATGGACCCAATAAGGTTAAATTACTATTAACGATCTGTCATTTAGCTGGGTATACCCTACAACTACCTCTGGGGGTCCCTACACCCCACTGTAAGTGTATACAGTATACATACATATATATATATATATATATGTCTTAATAAGGTTATCCAAAAAATAGTGCTCGATACCGTAGTAGAGCGCAATATATGTATGTGTGGGAAAAAAATCACAAGACTATTTCATCTCTACAGGCCTGTTTCATGAGGGGGGGTTCCCAAATCTCCTGATGATTGAGGGAACCCCCCCTCATGAAACAGGCCTGTAGAGATGAAATAGTCTTGTGATTTTTTCCCCACACATACATATATATATATATATATATATATATTTGCCTTTTCTTTGGCCCACCCCTATAATGCATCTATCCATATCTTGACAAAAAAACAAAAAAAACATAGACTTGTGTGTTGTGTGGGAACAATTGGTAATAGTTATGTGCTTTAAAACTTTTCATGAAGTCAACTCACCTTAATGTGTTCCTAAAAGAGGATTATACGTCTTCGATGAAGCAGTTATGATTTTGGTCTACAGAATAAACAATTAAAAACTAAGGTTTTGGGCATTGTTTTCCCCAAACGCATACATTTGTCTAAATATGGCCAAGGACATGCATTATTGTGTCTTTGCTGTACGTCATCTTCATCACTAAAGGAAAAATCTAATCTGCGAGAGAGAATTCCTCTGCGATTTTTAAGTACGTTTCTTTCTTTTTTGAGACGTCAGCTTGAAGCGTCCCTCTGTCTCTGACTCCATCGTCGTCATGTCACATAAGTGTGTGTCTGTAATGATTTTTCCTACTAGTTTCGATGACGCGCATAATCTTGCCTCTGATTGGCCACTCCGTAATGTTTCGCCCTAACCTTAGCCAATTGTGACTCATCATACGAACACCAACCAATCATGGATTTTCATCTGTGGATGTTCTCATTCTCATTCAAAAGTATGTACAGCAACCACATAACCTGTGTCGGATAAGTAAAAGTCTATCTTGTCTTACTGTATCCCATTTTAGTTAATAACTCAGAGTGGCATTGCTCATTTGTCATCCTCATCTTAATGCATGCTTCTAAGTGTTTCCAATTGATGCAATAAGAATACATTTGATAGCTTTTTAGAAGTCTCTTATATGATTTTATTAAGTGTGATGAAGAACTGCATCCAAACTTTAATTGCAATATAAAGTTTCACCTTCTCGGGACGCTGGACTTATTGCAGCCTCAGAGGCACGTAGGAGCAAAAGTAATTAGAGAGCCCCTCTGATGCTGAACAACATTGGCACTTATTTCATAGTTCTGGACCTAAAAATTATGTATTCAGGTACAATTCCCTCCAAAATAGACGGAATAGGGATTTTAGGCTTGTTTTCTCTAAAGTTTCAGCACATTTTGGAATGCCCACTTTTAGATGAGAAGATTGGAAGCAATTTTATATTGTGTGACATGTTTTTTGGTGGCATCTTCATCCCCAATCATGTTATTTTCACACAGAGTTTGAAGCAAATGCTTTGTTGTTGTTGCGGGTTGTAGCAATACAACTAAAGACGGGTTCAGCCTGCATACATTTCTTAATGATGGGAATACAAGGAAAATATGGACTCATGCAAAATGAGACAGATGATGTAATTTGCATTGTTGCCAAATTGGCAGATTTTTTGCTAAATCTGGTGACTTTCCAAGTCCTCTTCGCAGCTTGTTTCTTAAAAAGTCACTCGCGACAAATCGACCAACTTTTTCGAATGTTTTGGAGACCCAGCTGCAGTCAGAGCAGACAGGAGGCACACACACCTCAGTGTCCAGATTACAAAATGCCTTGTTTTACAGAAGAGATGTATATGTAAATATTTCTTTACTATCACACTATAAATAACTCACTGCAGTGTCCCAATCCAAATGTTCATGGCAATGGGTCAGCCAATAGATTCGGTTCATTCACGAATGTTGTCTCTTTAACATTTAAAGGGGAACTGCACGTTTTTTGGAATGTTGCCTACTGTTCACAATCATTATGTAGGATAAGATGTCAGATTTATCTTTTTAATGCATTAAAACGCATACATAAACATAAATAGAAGTCCGCTTACAATGGAGCCAATGGAGGGTCCTCTATCCCGCCTATAAAGCCCTCTAAATCAGTGTTTTTCAACCACTGTCTGTTGTGCCGTGGGAGATTATCTAGTTTCACCTATTTGGGTTAAAGATATTTTTTGCAAACCAGAAATTATAGTCTGCAAATTATTTGTTGTTGTTGAGTGTCGGTGCTGTCAAGAGCTCGGCAGAGTAACCATGTAATACTCTTCCACATCAGTAGGTGGCAGCCGGTAGCTAATTGCTTTGTAGATGTCTGAAACAGCGGGAGGCAGGGTGCAGGTAAAAAGGTATCTAATGCTAAAAACCCTTTTGTGCGAATGAGTGCGAATGAGTGTAAATGAGGGAGGGAAGTTTTTTGGGTTGGTGCACTAATTGTAAGTGTATCTTGTGTTTTTTATGTTGATTTAATTAAAAAAATATAAATATATTTTTAATTTTTAATTTTTAATTTTTTTAATTTCTTGTGCGGCCCGGTACCAATCGATCCACGGACCGGTACCAGGCCGCGGCCCGGTGGTTGGGGACCACTGCCGTAGAGGATGCTGTTGCAGTAATCAAGTCTGGAGGTGATGAAGGCATGGATCAGGGTTTGAGCGGCAGAGAAGGAGAGGGATGGACGGAGACGGGCAATATTTTTGAGGTGGAAGAAAGCAGTTCTTGTAATGTGGTTGACAGAAAAACATTGACGACAGAACAATGTCAGTAAATATAAATAAATATATACTATATAAATATAAATGTACAAAAATTATATGAGAAATACTAGCAACATAGACGTGACAATGAAAATGATTACACTACAAATGGAGCAATAAAAATAACAATATAAATAGCGCTGTTGATGTTGAATAATAATAATAATTACCTCTATTATCAACAATACATTTGTTTCAAATACATTTGTTTCAAATGCAACATTTCCAAAAGAAAGCAGCTAAATGGAGGGGAAGAAAGAGAAGTGACTATATTAGCCTTGTAGATTGTTATAGTGACAATAAGTTCATCTTTATCAGTGTGCCGTGTTTTACCCAGTTTCCCCGAGGGGAGCAACGTTAATATATGTTTGATGAAACGTGATTATATGCATGAGTATATGGGTAAGTACCAATGTGTGCCAGTATAAATGAATGTACATACGTATGTATATATGTATGAATAACTGTGTGTATGTGAGTATATATGTGTATTTGTATGTACAATATATTTGTCTCCCAGTATGTGCAAGAGTCAAAGTACAGCGGCAGGCCTTAGACAGATGCGCCAAGCAGAGGTCAAGGCACGGGAGAAGCAGGGGACAGTCTTCCCCCAAGCCAGCATGAGACCACACCCGTGTGGGCAGAAAGACGGGAAGGCCGCCCCGCCCAGGTCGGCCGCCGCAGGACCATCCAGCACGGGGCCACGGGAGCCACCCACCCCACCTGCAAGGACCCCAATGATGGAGATGGAACATCCAGCAACTACCCTGGTGGATCCTACCCCAGACAAAAAGAGGATGAGAAAAAAAAAAAAAAAGGAGATCACAGACACGCTGACATACAAGGTCACTACCACAGCAGCTGGCCGCCTTGCAACACTGCAGAATGCCAAGCAGCGCACCGAGCTAACACGATAGACGCTGGGACGAGACCCATATAAAATATATATATATATATATATATATATACATATATATATATATATATATATATATATATATATATATATATATATATATTTATATATATATATATATATATATTTGTATATATATATATATATATATATATATATATATATATATATATATATATATATATATATATATATATATATATATATATATATATATATATTTATATATATATATATATATATTTGTATATATATATATATATATATATTTGTATATATATATATATATATATATATATATATATATATATATATATATATATATATATATATATATATATATATATATATATATATACATACGTGCACTGCAAAAAGTCAGTGTTCAAAAACAAGGAAAAAAAAATACAAAAATTAGGGGTATTCTATTTGAACTAAGCAAAATTATCTGCCAATACAACAAGAAAATTTGGCTTCTCAAGACTTTCCACAACAAGTACAATTAGCTAACCTCAATGAGCCCAAAAATACCTTAAAATAAGTATATTCTCACTAATAACAATTGTACTACTATATGAGTACGTATTTTCTATTGTTTCATTGAAAATAAAACAGCAAAGTCCATTTGGCTGTCATCCGTTTTAATTATGAGACACAATTGTGTCAAAGTCATGATTTTTTTTTTCATGCTTGAAATAAGAAATTATTACTTTAAAAAAGTAGTTTTATACTTGTGAGTGTTGATGACACAGCTTTGCAACAGTTGATATTCCAGTTTCAAGCATGTTTTACTCAATATAGGTCATCAAATCTCAGCAACAAGCTGTAATATCCTACTGAGATCATTTAGGAACAACACACTTAAAACAAGTAAAACACTAACATAAAATCTGCTTAGTGAGAAGAATTATATTATCAGACAGAAAATAAGCAAATATCACCCTTATTTGAGATATTTAATCTTACATAGATTTCAGTTTTTGCAGTGTCTGTCTGATAGTCACACACACACACTAGATGTGGTGAAATTACTCTCTGCATTTGACCCATCCCCTTGTTCCACCCCTTGGGAGGTGAGTGGAGCAGTGAGCAGCAGCGGTGGCCACATTCAGGAATCATTTTAGTGATTTAACCCCAAATTCCAACCCTAAATGCTGAGTGCCAAGCAGGGATATAATGGGTGCCATTTTTATAGTCTTTGGTATGACTCAGCCGGGGTTTGAACTCACGACCTACTGATCTCAGGACAGACACTCTTACCACAAGGTCACTGAGCAGGATAAACACACACATGTATACATACACATAGACATACGTACATACCTACGTACATACATGTGTATACATGGAAAACATTCAAATTCCACAATAGATGTTCGCTTAATTTAAACCTAGAACCAACTGGCTGCGAGGCAGACGTGCTAACCACTTGCTGACAAATTCTAATTTCCTAGAATTATAATATGAATTTGAGAAACCCACATTTTTCATTGATTGCAATTGAACAAAATAAGAATGATGACTTCCACATCACCAAAAGACCTGGAGGACAACTAGAAATGATGGTGGCATAAATCTTTCCCCTGCGAAGAACTATGTCTTTCAAAACATGTCCGAAAGCTTGGTGTGTCCTTGCCAAAGCCCACAATACCAGAAATGCTTTCATTACTACACACACAGTCAAAAGAAACATTCAAGGAGATAAATGCTTAACTGGACCAGAAAATATACGTTGGAACATGAAGGTAAAACGTTTACAAGATGAATGGGAAAATTATGAAGACAAAAGAATGACAATCTTAAAGGTCTACTGAAATGCGATTTTCTTATTTAAACGGGGATAGCAGGTCCATTCTATGTGTCATACTTGATCATTTCGCGATATTGCCATATTTTTGCTGAAAGGATTTAGTAGAGAACATCGACGATAAAGTTCGCAACTTTTGGTCGTTGATAAAAAAGCCTTGCCTGTACCGGAAGTAGCAGACGAGTATCGTGACGTCACAGGTTGTGGAGCTACTCACATCTGCACATTGTTTACAATCATGGCCACCAGCAGCGAGAGCGATTCGGACCGAGAAAGCGACGGTTTCCCCATTAATTTGAGCGAGAATGAAAGATTTGTGGATGAGGAAAGTGAGAGTGAAGGACTAGAGGGCAGTGGGAGCGATTCAGATAGGGAAGATGCTGTGAGAGGCGGGTGGGACCTGATATTCAGCTGGGAATGACTAAAACAGTAAATAAACACAAGACATATATATACTCTATTAGCCACAACACAACCAGGCTTATATTTAATATGCCACAAATTAATCCCGCATAACAAACACCTCCCCCCTCCCGTCCATATAACCCGCCAATACAACTCAAATACCTGCACAACACACTCAATCCCACAGCCCAAAGTACCGTTCACCTCCCCAAAGTTACGTACGTGACATGCACATAGCGGCACGCACGTACGGGCAAGCGATCAAATGTTTGGAAGCCGCAGCTGCATGCGTACTCACGGTACCGTGTCTGCGCATCCAAATCAAAGTCCTCTTGGTAAGAGTCTCTGTTGTCCCAGTTCTCCACAGGCCAATGGTAAAGCTTGACTGTCATCTTCCGGGAATGTAAACAATGAAACACCGGCTGTGTTTGTGTTACTGCAGTCGGCCGCAATACACCGCTTCCCACCTACAGCTTTCTTCTTTGCTGTCTCCATTGTTCATTGAACAAATTGCAAAAGATTCACCAACACAGATGTCCAGAATACTGTGGAATTTTGCGATGAAAACAGACGACTTAATAGCTGGCCACCATGCTGTCCCAAAATGTCCTCTACAATCCGTGACGTCACGCGCCGACGTCATCATACCGAGACGTTTTCAGCAGGATATTTCGCGCAAAATTTAAAATTGCACTTTAGTAAGCTAACCCGGCCGTATTGGAATGTGTCGCAATGTTAAGATTTCATCATTGATATATAAACTATCAGACTGCGTGGTCGGTAGTAGTGGGTTTCAGTAAGCCTTTAACAGAGATTAGGCCAACAGGGCTGGTTGTTGGGATTCATGCAAAAACATGTTCTTATAAATCCTATTCAATTCAAAAGGGGTCATATTGTGCATGTGGGGAGGCGTGGTTGGCAGATCGACAGCGAGGCAGGGCACGTGCCATCATGAAAGAAAAAAAATGTAAAAAGAAAAAAAAAAACTTAAATTGTTATATGTATCCAGTGATTATACTATAAAGTTATTTTCCATTTAACTTCACCAGTTTTAGATTATTTTTAATCAAAATCGCTGAATTTTCACATTTGCCGTTCAAATACTGAGAAGAGACTTGCGGTGAGTCACCAGCCAGTTGAGCCTCACCATGGATTGCGCAATGACTCGGCTAACTGCTGGCCTGCTGTGCAGTGAGACCGTATTGCTATATTAATTATATTATACATTTCCATAGTTTAGTTAGCTGAGGTATATAATGTACAGTGTATTTTGTCACCAAGATGGCGGCCAGGAGGCGTGGCCGGCGGGCCAGCGGCGAGGCGGCGCGCGCCGGGATCGACGCCGTGATAGATGTCAGGTGCGTGGATCGCCCACCTAGGCATACATAGGTAATCTCCTCCAAGTGTGTAAAAAGGCGGCAGCCCAGAACAACAAGGAGGAGAAAGAGCAACAAGTGCAGAGCGAGAGCAATGAAGTGACGAGAGTGACGAAAGACGAGAGCAAGAGGCAGACACAGACGACGACGGCGGAGCAAGCAGAGGGAGGCGCAGCTGAAAAGCGAACCGACCGCAGGCAAGGTTTTATTGAAAGAATAAAACAAAAGTCACAAACTGCTCGAAGTCATGTTAGTCCTTGGTGGTCCGTGGAACCCAGACGACAGAGAGAGTCTGTCACAGGTCACAGCTCACATTTTTTGCCCGTCGGCACAGTTCTTGTGTATAGTCGTGCCTTGTTTATTGCGGATACTTGGCACCGGACAATTTCCAAGAAGAAGGATCATTATTGCCTGCTCAGTGGCCTAGTGGTTAGAGTTTCCGCCCTGAGATCGGTAGGTCGTTAGTTCAAACCCCGGCAGAGTCATACCAAAGACTATAGAAATGGGACCCATTCAACGTTCCCTCTGAGGTGCGCGCCTGCGCAATTGCGCAACGCTCACGCGTCCTCAATAGCTTCAGTTTCTTCTTCAATTTCGTTTTCGCTACCTGCCTCCACACTACAACCATCCGTTTCAATACATTCGTAATCTGTTGAATCGCTTAAGCCGCTGAAATCCGAGTCTGAATCCGAGCTAATGTCGCTATAGCTTGCTGTTCTTTCCGCCATGTTTGTTTGTATTGGCTTCACTATGTGACGTCACAGGAAAATGGACAGGTGGTTAAAATCAGGCACTTTGAAGCTTTTTTTAGGGATATTGCGTGATGGGTAAAATTTTGAAAAAAACTTCGAAAAATATAATAAGCCACTGGGAACTGATTTTTAATGGTTTTAACAATTCTGAAATTGTGATAATGTTCCCCTTTAACTACATGTATGTTCATAGATAGAGCACGAACATGCTTATGACCTTCTAAATACGTTTAACACGATTTGAGTCCTCTAAACATGAAACAACACCCATATAGTCACTTTTACACTCGTTTCACCCAACATTGTAGTCTAGAGGATCCTCCATGCGTCATTGCTATGACCGTCGTTCGGCCACAAAAACGCGATCACAATGTGGAAATACTTCAACTAGAACTGGGCTCCTATGTGCCGAAGCTATGCCGTTTTGCAAAAACTATGCAAACTTGCAGCATTCGGTGTTGTTAGCAATACGCGTCTGCGTTGTCATTCCTCATCGCTCGAGACAAAGCTGTGTTATTGATGTCGAAGATGAAGTGCATCAACAGAGTTCATCTCCACTTTGGTAGGACAGTTGTTGATAGCTGTCATGTTAGCTTCCAATGCCATGTCCTGCTGTTGTCTTTTGATATCGCTCACATACCAAGTCTCACTGATGTGGAGATGTGTGATTGATGAAGCAGCCTTTGAGGCTGAAGTCCATCAAAAAGATGTTCTGTCAAAAGTCGGTCAACCCTTTTTTTCTGCGGCGAGGATACAGCAGCACCAAGATTAGTTGCTCGTGTTGTTTTAGAAGAAAAATAATGTTTGCATGTATTAGCCCCACCGGACTATAAACCGCCGATACATACTGGAACGAGAGATTATGTAAATGTTTATTTACCTACCTTAATTGTCTCCAAACGGTGCCTGTCAAACGGCTGATTAAACAAAACAGAAGTCATTGTCATGGACCCACTGGCTGTTCTGTTTGAGTTTACTTTGAAGCTTGGTTTGTCTTGTTTTGGTAGTTCCTTCGCTTCGCCTATGCTTTTGTGCACACCCAGCTGCACGGGCCCTTGTTATTTTTTGGTATATTTACTACCATTTTACCTGCAAGATGTCTCCTGCTGACCTCTGCATTCTGGGATCACAAGCACTATCACTATCATGCAGTGACGGGCAGTCAGGGGAGGCAGGTGAGGCGGTGCCTCACGTGCCATCATGGAAAGAAAAAAAACCTAAAAAGAAAAAAAAATTATTAAATTGTTATAGAGTGTAAATCGGACTCAACTAATAAATCACTCTGCACAAGATAATGTGGTTATTAATGCTGCTCATGATAACTTGGAAATGGTTATTCAAAGACAAAGTGACATTGCAAAACTCATTGTCTCATAGCAAAAACTGTCTCTACTACCAGCAAGAGAGATGTCGGTGTTTGATGGTAACCCACTGGCATATCAGTCTTTTATCCATGCATTTGAACACTTGATTGAAGACAAGACTGAGAATAATCAAGACCGACGCAGTTTATCTCTGGTTTGCCAAGAGACTTGGTTCGCAGCTGTTTGCACATGGAAGCCAGTAGGGGCTATAATGAAGCAAAGCGCCTCTTAAAAGAACACTTTGGAAATGAGATGAAAACTTCAGGAGCCTACTTGGAAAAAGCCTTGAATTGCACAGCAATTAAAGCTGAGGATGGGAAAATGCTGCATGCATATGCACTGTATTTGAGAGGATGCTGTAATGTAATGCAAGATTTACAGTATTTGGAGGAATTTCTCCCACTTCCAAAGACATGCACCTGGGGATAAGTTGATTGGCAACACTAAATTGGCCCTAGTGTGTGGATGTGGGTGTGAATGTTGTCTGTCTATCTGTGTTGGCCCTGCGATGAGGTGGCGACTTGTCCAGGGTGTAGCTCCAGCGCCCCCCGCGACCCCAAAAGGGAATAAGCGGTAGAAAATGGATGGATGGATGTATCCAGTGATTATACAATAAAGTTATTTTCCATTTAACTTCACCAGTTTTAGATTATTTTTATTCAAAAACGCTGAAATTTCAAATATGCCGTTCAAATACTGAGGAGAGACTTGCGGTGAGTCACCAGCCAGTTGAGCCTCACCATGGATTGCCCAATGACTCGGCTACCTGCTGGTCTGCTGTGCAGTGAGACCGTATTGCTATATGAATTATATTATACATTTCCATAGTTTAGTTAGCTGAGGTATATAATGTACAGTGTATTTTGTCAACAACTGTATGCCATCCATCCATCCATTTTCTACCGCTTATTCCCTTTGGGGTCGCGGGGGGCGCTGGAGCCTATCTCAGCTACAATCGGGCGGAAGGCGGGGTACACCCTGGACAAGTCGCCACCTCATCGCAGGGCAACAACTGTATGTGTGTAACGTATTTCTTGTGCTGAGCAATCATAAAACGGCTGTGAATACGCACTGGCTGAGGCTCGCAGTAATCCCGCCTCATGGTGGTAGAGGGCGCTAGTGATCCCAGGGATCATTTCTGCGACTACTCGGCTGCAGAATAAGTGAAAACAAGCAGCAACAGTTAGCGATCGTTTATTTTTTCCTCTCGTCTGGACTTTTAACATGGAGGATTACACATCTAAAATAAAACAGTTTTCTAAACTGGACTTTTAATCGAAGCAGGGGGTAATAATTAAAGGAAGATCTCCATCGAGACAGAGAGACTTTTAAAACTGAAGAAAGATAAGGAAGACTTCAATAAACAAATTACCGATGCTTTTGTTCAGAAGGAGCTGCGCATGGACTTCATTTATAAGTAAAGGTAAGACCATAATACATTTTTTTTTTATTAAATGTGCTTTTTTGTGTGCTACAGTTTGTATGTGTAAAGTTAAAGTTAAGTTAAAGTACCAATGATTGTCACACACATTAGGTGTAATGAAATTTGTCCTCTGCATTCGACCCATCCCCTTGTTCACCCCGTGGGAGGTGAGGGGAGCAGTGGGCAGCAGCGGCGCAGCACCTGGGAATCATTTTGGGTGATTTAACCCCCAATTCCAACACTTGATGCTGAGTGCCAAGCAGGGAAGAATGCTGGTATGAGCTTTTAAACATAACCCGTTAACTGCTGCCAATCAAATGGTGAATAAGATACTCTTTAGGGTTCATATGTTTGTAAATCTGACTGTGATGAAGTCAGTGCCTCACCAGCCATCAACCTCACCGCATGTCACTGCTATCATGTGACCCAAGCGTCACAGACGTAGCCTGTATACTTATAGCTTTACGCCACTCAAAGACGTTAAAAGACATAACTTACAAACAAACCATCTAGCTAATTTCAAGCGTTGGTTCTGAGGTTTCTTCTTCGCCTTTCTCTCGCTCTGGGTCAGACTCTGGCTCGTGAATTTACGTTCGGAGGTTGACATCCTCCGCTGTTGCCATTTCAGAATCAGAATCAGAAACACTTTATTAATCCCCGAGGGGAAATTAAGATTTTAAAGCTCAGTCCCATTCAAGAGCAGACAAACATTACCGGGAGACATAACAGGATCGCTGACGGGTCTGGCAACTTCCTTACAAAAAAGGTATGAAACAGGTAAACACTGGGGGGATGAGAAAAAAAAAATCAGTCCAAGCCTGGGCCCCTGGAGAGGGGGTCCAGACTGAGGCCAAGGGAAAAAAACTCGTAGCCACAGCACACATAAGCATGTGTGTAAGAGGGAAACATCAAACATCAAAGAACACGAAGGACATTAAAGACATTTGTCAAGACTTGGACTATGGCGTGGTTTGTTCTCCCGTGGTGCAAATTAACATTTGGACCAGACATGGCGTGAAGGTGAAGACATATTTAATTTTACTATAACAAAAAGAACAAACTAAAGGGGCGCACAAGGCGGAAGTACAAACTTGACAAATGAAACCAATACTTGCACGTGGGCAAAAAACTAAGGACATGAACAAAAGTCGCTAACTGTGGCATGAATCGAAAAAACTTACTTGGACAGGGCATGAAGTACGCAGAGGTAAACAGAGTGTATCAGGGGTATGAATCCGGATGTCGCCAGAACGACAAACTGAAAACAATGAACTTAAATACTAGTGACATGATTAGTGAAAACAGGTGCGTGACTCAAAACGTGAAACAGGTGCATGACGTGACAGGTGAAAACTAATGGGTTGCTATGGTGACAAACAAGAGTGCACAATGAGTCCAAACGTGGAACAGGTGAAACTAATGGGTACCTATGGAAACAAGACAAGGGAGTGAAAAGCCAGAAACTAAAGAGTCCAATAACTAAACTAAACAAAACATGACTAAAACAAAACATGATTACACAGACATGACAACATTAAAAGAGAAGAACTGATGCAACCAGCCATTTCTACATACAGCTACAATGAACAAAATAAATATATAAAAAATTAACAAAAACATATACACTGTGGTGGCCTCTGCGGTGTTCCACGCCATCGTCTGATGGGGTGGGGGGAGCATAGCCAGAGACAGGAGCAGACCCAACAAAGCAACCCTTGGCCGCTCACTAACTCTTGGCCAGTGCCCAGTCTGCATGGATGAGCGAGGATGCGTCCAAGGAGACCGAGGCGTCCAATATCTGCTCATTCAGCCAAGACACTGTGAAGCTTGTCCGTCCGCTGTCCTGTCTCTTCATCACCTTTATCATTTCTGATAAAACATAATTTATGGTATTTTTCTTGAGCTCATGAAATACGTACCTCAAACTACAACAATTTCTGATGGTGTGACTAAGCAGTCTCAGGGAGGGAGCGAGGCGTGGAGGAGTTTGTTTGCATCTAAAAAGACACAGTCTGAAAGGGGCTTGAAGATGGTCTATAAAGCAAAATGCATGCAACATTTCGACCAAAGCACCACAATTACATGTTTTGTAGAACACAAGGAAGTGTGTTAAATGAATAAGAATATTGATATGACCATTTTTAGTGATAATCCTTAATTACATACGGTTTCATTTCAATCCATATGTAAATCAGTTGAATGGAACACTACAACTTTTCAGTACCTTGGCTATTGTGCAGTGGACACAGCATGTGTATATTGTTGTGACTTGGACCTGCACTGCTGCAGTGGATTCTGGATTGATAGAGTCAGCAGGAGATGGAATTCACACTCAATAAGGCAGACACAGAATATTTGTGCCTTCAAATGTGTGGGCGTCTAGTATTGATGTTTCACATATTTGCAGGTCTTTTATACAAACATTTTGACACATGGAGTGATCAAAAGTGTGTTCTTCTATGTTGTATCCGACTATCATGTACAGACATGTATCCAATTGCCATTGTCTGATGACTTTAGAGCAGGGGTGTCAAAGTCAAGGCCCGCGGGCCGGATCAACCCTTTCTAAACAACTCTGTTCAGACCGGCGGGTTTTGGTGTATTGTCCTGTTTCATGCAAATCCATCTATTCAGGACCAAGCACTGCAATCTGACCCTGGGTAAGCAGAATGAATTGGATGGATGAGTGTACGAATTGACGAAGTAGAGCCTTTGCAGTGATAAAGGGGGAAAAATGTGTTTGAAAATAGAATAAAATTATCTGAAAAGGATCAGCAGCTCTTGGGGCGGTATAGCTCGGTTGGTTGAGTGGCCGTGCCAGCAACTTGAGGGTTCCAGGTTCGATCCCCGCTTCCGCCATCCTAGTCACGGCCATTGTGTCCTTGGGCAAGACACTTTACCCACCTGCTCCCAGTGCCACCCACACTGGTTTAAATGTAACTTAGATATTAATGTTGTGTCGTTCGCGAACGATTTGTTCGAACGAACGAATCTTTTGAGTGAATGTACTGAACTGAATCACTTCATGAACTGATTCGTTCCTTTCTCAGTTCAGTTGAGCTCCGCCGCGACCATGCCGGTATGAGTGGAACTGGCGCATTCTGTGACTCACTGAACTGCCGACGTCGGCGAACGACGCAGCCAGCTACTCATCATGGGGTCGGGGGGAGGGACTGAGCGAACGATTCGTTCACCGCGGATTAACAACATGAATCACTCAGTGAACGACAGAATCAGGACTCGCGAACCTACTGACACAGAGAACTGACTGTGTCGCGGAGGAGGACGTCACATTGAGGCTCTCGTTCAGTCACTGTGCGCGTCGTTCATTGGGTGCTGAGGGCTTTTGTCGTTCGCGAACTGATACACACCGAGATCTGCTGCTGGGGAAGCTGTTACTGACTGACTCATGATTCGCCGACCTGCACACAGAACTGCTGCTGCAGAAGTGATTCAGGTTCACGTACTGAACTGTGCTGACTGTGGCGCTGTGTCAGTCACTCACTGCCTGGTGTACTGCATGCATAGAGCTGTGTAGGGACTCACGTTCACCCTCCCACGAATGTCTGCACTGTACTGTACTACGCCACCCCCCTCCTATTTTTTTTTTTGGGGGGGGGGGAGGATTCGGTGAACACATTTTTTGAACGACTCAATTCAAGGAACTGATTCTAGTGATTCAATACAGTCAAAAGAACTGCCGATCCCATCACTATGCAAAAGCGCTTTGAGTAACTAGAGAAAAGCGTTATATAAATATAATTCAATTCAATTCACTCTTCCGGGGTGACTGAACCCCTCAACTTATCTCTTAGAGTGAGTCCAGTCACTCCACAGAGGGAACTCATTTGTGATCTTGCTCTTTTGGTCACTACACAAAGTTTGCGACCATAAGTGAGGCTAGGAACGTTGTTCATTTGAAAGTTTTGCCTTCTGGTTCAGATCTCTCTTCACCACAACAGTCCGGTATAACGACCGCATTGCTGCGGACGTCAATCTCACGCTCCAACCTTCCTACACTTGTGAACAAGATCCAGAGACACTTGAACTTCTCCACATGAAGAAAACATTTTACGCCTAACCTGAAGTGTGCTATAAACCTTTCTATTGCCTCACATTTTTAAATTAAAACTCACAAGTATTAGGAAGGTAAATAGGTAGGTAGGTCGGTAGGTCTTTATTGTCATTGCACAAGTACAACAAAACTTTGTTTTCTGCACAAACCCGTTCAAGATTAGATAAACAAACAGTGTACAAGGTTACCTGATGGGTTGCCAAAAGGCGCCCCGTAAAAGATGGGAAAAAGGTCAACGCTGGGGGAGGATGAGTAAAAAAAAACAACCTAGACTGGGCTCCTACGGGGGCCTAGTCTGAAGTGGGAAAAAAAACTCTATAGCAAAGCACATATACATATTACAACATCATGCTTGCCAATCCTCCCGGATTTTCCGGGAGACTCCCGAAATTCCGCGCCTCTCCCGAAAACCTCCCAGGACAAATTTTATCCCGAAAATCTCCCGAAATTCAGGCGGACCTGAGTGACGTGTCGACAGCCTGTTTTCACGTCCGCTTTCCCACAATATAAACAGTGTGCCTGCACAATGACGTTATAACTGTAGAATGATCGAGGGCGAGTTCTTGGTTTCTTATGTGGGTTTATTGTTAGGCAGTTTCATTAAGGTCCTCCCAGCGCGGTAAGAACACACAACAACAGCAGTCACGTTTTCGTCTACCCTAAAGCAGTTAGTCTGCCGTAAACAGCAATGTTGTGACACTCTTAAACAGGACAATACTGCCATCTACTGTACGTGCATATGTGACAATAACATCTAGGGCTTTTAGAGAGTGCAGTGCACAACTGCGCACACAACAAGGAGACGAAGCAGAATACATCATCAGAGAGGGTGTTCAGCATGGTTTGAAAAATAGTGACAGAGAATAGAACAAGGATAGACAATTCAACCCTTAACTCAACAATGAGTAGATGAGTGTTATGTGTGTGTATATGTGTAAATAAATGAACACTTAAATTCAAGTATTTCTCTTATTTATATATATATATATATATATATATATATATATATATATATATATATATATATATATATATATATATATATATATATAATAAAATAAATATATATATATAGCTAGAATTCACTGAAAGTCAAGTATTTCTTATATATATATATATATATATATATATATATATATATATATATATATATATATATATATATATATATATGTATGTGTGGGAAAAAAAATCACAAGACTATTTCATCTCTACAGGCCTGTTTCATGAGGGGGGGGGTACCCTCAATCATCAGGAGATTTTAATGGGAGCATTCACATACCATGGTTTATGTAGGGCACAGGGTGGGTGGGTACAGGCTGGCGTAGGGGCGTGGTGATTGGCTCATGTGTTACCTAGGAGGTGTTTCTGTCTGTGGCGGCATGCTGTTACAATTTCGCTGCGTTTGTTGAGGGATGACAGGTCTGGACGGTAAATAATAAACAGTTTCTCTTTCAAGCATAGGTTGCATCTTTTATTACCACTATTGTAAGGTGTGCTGGATGCAAGAATTTGCCATGTTATTGAATATTCAACATTATTGTCTTTGAGGTCCCAAATGTGTTTGCTGAGTTCTGTGGTATTTTGCAGGTTTTGGTTCCTGAAAGAAGCCTTGTGATTGTTTCATCTGGTTTTGAATTCTCCCTCGGTTAATCCTACATATGTGTCGGATGTGTTAATGTCCTTGCGTATTACCTTAGATTGGTAGACAACTGATGTTTGTAAGCACCCCCCGTTGAGAGGGCAATCAGGTTTCTTTCGACAGTTACAGCCTTTGTTGGTTTTGGAGTCGCTCTGTCCGGGGGCCGACGGCTCATTTGCAATTGTTTTGTTGTGGTTTGAGATGATTTGTTCATTCAACATCGACTACTCCACGAAGAACATTCCTATACCCGCGCAGAATGACTACAAGCTAAGGCTCATAGAAAAGACGGAACACTTCCTAAGAAGGATGCGGTGGAAAGCACATTTTTTCCTCCACCCTGAAACAAAAGGAACGCAAAAGAAAACTTAGGGATTCAAATCTACCAAGAACCCACCCACAGTTGAGGAACTAAAGGATTTTGAGAACGACATGCTCAAAATGATACAATCAGTCAAATTCAAGCCAATCCGCAACCCACTCCTCACCAAGCTGAAAAATGACAAGGAGCGCATCAAGAAAGTAAACAACCTCATCATAGCTGCCGATAAAACCACAAACTTCTACAGAATGGACATACCAGAACATCACACCTTACTGGACAGAAGCATCACCAAATCATACAAAAAAGCGCAACCCAACACCTTACAGAACATCCACCTGGAAAATAAAAGGATCGCGGCTGAACTGGACATTGAGGACAGGGTGGACGCCACAGCCAACAAGGAAGCCTTCATCACATTGAAGGACCACAAACCCAACTTCGCAAATAACCCAACATGCCGACTAATAAACCCAACTAAATCTGAAATAGGAAAAATCAGCAAAATAATCCTGGACAGAGTCAACACAAAAATCAAGGACAAAACACCACTCAACCAATGGAGAAATACAGCAGCAGTAATCAAATGGTTCAACAACATCCAAGACAAACAACAGCACAACTTTATCTCCTTTGATATCGAAGAATTTTACCCTTCCATCACGCAAGACCTACTGACTCAAGCACTAGACTTCGCCTCAGACTACGACTCAATCACAGGCAACGAAAGAAACATCATCATCCACGCAAAAAACTCCATTCTCATCCACAACAGTACACCATGGCAAAAAAAGAACAATGCAACATTTGACGTCACTATGGGAAGTTTTGACGGAGCAGAAACGTGTGAACTCGTTGGGAGTTTCCTCCTCTCCCAGCTCGCTAGCCTCAATCTGAACCTTGGTATTTACCGTGATGACGGACTGGCAGTGTGTCGCGCCTCGCCAAGGAGCAGCGAGAATACCAAGAAGTGCATATGCCAAATTTTCAAAGAGAACGGCCTACGGATCACGATTGAAGCCAACAAGCAAACCGTCAACTTCCTTGACGTCACTTTCAACCTGAGAAATAACAGCTACCAACCATTCACGAAACCCAACACAACACTCCAATACGTGCACCATGACAGCAACCACCCACCCACCACCACGAAAAGAATACCTACCGGAATTAATAAAAGGCTATCGATGCTGTCATCTAGCAAAGCTGAATTTGACCAAGCAACCCCCCCCGTACCAAAAAGCCCTTGATGAAAGCGGATACAATTTCACCCACACCTATGAACCCACGCCAGGAAACCAGCCAAAAAAGAACAGAAAACGAAACGACATCATCTGGTACAACCCCCCATACAGCAAAAACGTCTCAACTAACATTGGACACAAATTCCTCAATCTGATTGACAAACACTTTCCCAAAGACAACACCCTAAGAAAAGTATTCAACAAGAACAACATTAAATTGAGCTACAGCTGTATGAACAATATACGACAAATCATCTCAAACCACAACAAAACAATTGCAAATGAGCCGTCGGCCCCCGGACAGAGCGACTCCAAAACCAACAAAGGCTGTAACTGTCGAAAGAAACCTGATTGCCCTCTCAACGGGGGGTGCTTACAAACATCAGTTGTCTACCAATCTAAGGTAATACGCAAGGACATTAACACATCCGACACATATGTAGGATTAACCGAGGGAGAATTCAAAACCAGATGGAACAATCACAAGGCTTCTTTCAGGAACCAAAACCTGCGGAATACCACAGAACTCAGCAAACACATTTGGGACCTCAAAGACAATAATGTTGAATATTCAATAACATGGCAAATTCTTGCATCCAGCACACCTTACAATAGTGGTAATAAAAGATGCAACCTATGCTTGAAAGAGAAACTGTTTATTATTTACCGTCCAGACCTGTCATCCCTCAACAAACGCAGCGAAATTGTAACAGCATGCCGCCACAGACGGAAACACCTCCTAGGTAACACATGAGCCAATCACCACGCCCCTACGCCAGCCTGTACCCACCCACTCTGTGCCCTATACAAACCATGGTATGTGAATGCTCCCATTAAAATCTCCTGATGATTGAGGGTACCCCTCATGAAACAGGCCTGTAGAGATGAAATAGTCTTGTGATTTTTTTTCCCACACATACATATATTGCGCTCTACTACGGTATCGAGCACTATTTTTTGGATAACCTTATTAAGACATATATATATATATATATATATATATATATATATATATATATATATATATATATATATATATATATATATATATATATATATATATATGAAATACTTGACTTGGTGAATTCTAGCTGTAAATATATTCCTCCCCTCTTAACCACGCCCCCCGCCCCCCACCTCCCGAAATCGGAGGTCTCAAGGTTGGCAAGTATGTACAACATACAACTCGAGACTTGCAACAGAGGGGAAGGAATGGGGCTACGGTGGCAGGCTGCAGCTCTTCAGGCGCTGCCCAGCCGTCAATCACCCCTAAGGAATGTGCGTCAAGGGCGTTGGATGGGGGTGGGGTATGTGTGTGTGGCGTGATTTTTTGTGGATGCATGTGTGTGTTTAAGCCTGCCGTGTGTCTCTGTTCCACGGCCTTGGTGTTGTTGCAGCCGCCAGTCAGTCCAAAGTGAACAACAACAAGTGTGTGTCCATGAGAGACAAGAAGAGAGTTTGTTGTGTATTTGTCGCACTGTCCTTCGGGAGAGTCTCAAAGCCAGGGACACAATCCAAGTTAGAATGTTTTGAATGCGAGGGAATGTTTAATTTGCTTTTCACTCTAAAATATCTATGACTGGTCCTCAAATTCATCCTGCAGGGCAGACAGTCCAATGTTAGCCAAATCACAAAGTGTCCATACTTTGTGATTTGCCCGTATCCTCCAATCATTTGTGGCAGCTTGGGGGTACTTTGAAGACTGCCAGCAACTTCCAATTTGTCGACAAACCAGAGCTACGCTTACTCCAATCAGCAAATGTCCTGTTGTCATAATTCCAAATAGGTGGATATCTTCACGTCCTCGACTGGAAGGGTCCCAAGAGTCCGTCGTGTGTCCAGCAACAACCGCTCCGTCAAGACAAGCAGGTACCCCCAAACCCAAGATCTCGTCAATTTTGTTGAGGCCAGTTAATTAGTTCCAATGTTTAGATTTGGAGAGCAGTGCAAAAAGAGGCAACAAGAAAGTTAACACAAGACAAGACAAAGAAGTAAGCAGGAGAGATAAGGGAGAGAAAAGGGGAGCGTCCGCCCTTGATGAGTGCCAGAGAGAAAAGCCATTATCAACTGAAACACATATGCAGAGTGCTAATATACTTTTGTATATGTCATGATGCAGTGCATGTGCCTCACAATACGAAGGTCCTGGGTTCAATCCTGGGCTCGGGATCTTTCTGTGTGGAGTTTGCATGTTCTCCCCGTGACTGCGTGGGTTCCCTCAGGGTACTCCGCCTTCCTTCCGCCTCCAAAGGCATGCACCTGGGGATAGGTTGATTGGCAACACTAAATTGATCCAAGAGTGTGAATGTGAGTGTGAATGTTGTCTGTCTATCTGTGTTGGCCCTGCGATGAGGTGGCGACTTGTCCAGGGTGCAACGTTCCCTCTAATTTTTAACGTTTGTGAGCAAACGCACAAAATCCCTGAGCATTCAGTGGAGCACATGTGAGCAACATCAGACGTGCACACTGTGGCCACACCAGCGTCACACCTGTCCCAAACCTGACATCATAACAATTAAAAAAAAATAATTATTAAATAATTTTCTGTTATAAGTGATTTTGCCCTTTTACAATGACAATAACAAAAAAAACATGTTTTTCATGACCTATGTGCTAGTATTGTATGTTTGGCTGCAGGTCCTGCCTTCAAAAGAAATGTTGCCCCTTTCAGAGATTACATTTAGTTCCTGTAACTTTATGTCTGTAAAATACATCTTTTTTATTAGCATTTATGAAATCTAGTGACAATATTTCATGAATAATATCCTTAGATTAACATTCTTAATAAATTGCAGTAAAATAAGCACACATCTGATTGAGGAGTCAGAGTGTTACAACCTGGCATTTACACATTGTGTGGCGTTGGGGTTGTCCGACTTTTTGTGTGGCCGTAAACGCAACACGGGCTAAGTGCCATGAGTGCGTGTGTTGGTGCAGGTGAGACAGAGCGAGCGGCTTCTGTTGAAACGACGGATGACAAAGTTGGTTTAAGCCTGGTTTGTATGGCAGAAAATTACCAGTTTTTATAGATAAAAGTTTTTTTTTATTCATGTTTTTGGTGTGGTTGCAAGAAGTTTTGCTCAATAAAGTGATTGATGGAATTCCTCTCCGTAAAGTGTCTCGACAGATGATAATTGAACTGTGTAGACAAAGATTGTTTTATTCATTGGGGCCACTCTTGTTGTCACTTGTCACTCATAGAGTTGCATTGCAAAATCATACAGAATAAATTGTAATGTGTTTATTTTGTTTAAAGTTCGGATGGGATTTTTGATTTTCTGCGCGGCATTAATTTGCTGTGCGCAGAGGACGCGTTAGCAGTGCGCAATTGCGCAGGCGCGCACCTTAGAGGGAACGTTGCTAGGGTGTACCCCGCCTTCCGCCCGAATGCAGCTGAGATAGGCTCCAGCACTCCCTCATGACCCCGAAAGGGACAAGCGGTAGAAAATGGATGGATGGATGGTCTTATCATGCTTTTGTTGTTATTCTCCTAGGTTTTGTGTTTAGTTGTGTTTTTAGCGCTCCTTGCCCTCCTTTGTTTACTTTGTTGTTGCTAGGAGCACTGAGTATACACACCAGACTCAAGTTTATTGATTAATGTCGCTACCTGATGCCGTCTCTAATCACAACCTCTTTAAAGGGGAACATTATCACAATTTCAGAATGGTTAAAACCATTAAAAATCAGTTCCCAGTGGATGTTACCCATCACGCAATATCCCTAAAAAAAGCTTCAAAGTGCCTGATTTTAACCATCGTTATATACACCCGTCCATTTTCCTGTGACGTCACATAGTGATGCCAACTCAAACAAACATGGCGGATAGAACAGCAAGATATAGCGACATTAGCTCGGATTCAGACTCGGATTTCAGCGGCTTAAGCGATTCAACAGATTATGCATGTATTGAAACGGATGGTTGTAGTGTGGAGGCAGGTAACGAAAACGAAATTGAAGAAGAAACTGAAGCTATTGAGCCATATCGGTTTGAACCGTATGCAAGCGAAACCGACGAAAACGACACGACAGCCAGCGACACGGGAGAAAGCGAGGACGAATTCGGCGATCGCCTTCTAACCAACAATTGGTATGTGTTTGTTTGGCATTAAAGGAAACTAACAACTATGAACTAGGTTTACAGCATATGAAATACATTTGGCAACAACATGCACTTTGAGAGTGCAGACAGCCCAATTTTCATCAATTAATATATTCTGTAGACATACCCTCATCCGCGCTCTTTTCCTGAGAGCTGTCCAGTTTTGGAGTTGATGTCAGCAGGCCAGGGAAGCTAGGGTCGATAATCTTCTCTTGATCATCTTCGGTGGCATAAGGGACGGTGTGAGCCAAGACATCCAGGGGGTTTAGCTCGCTCGTCTGCGGGAACAAACTGCCGCCATTGCTTGCCGTGCTACCGAGGTCCTTTGTCCCTGAATTGCTCACACACTCCGGCAGATTCAATGGGGGTCTGGCGGCAGATTTCTTTGACTTTATCGTTGGAAATGCATCTGCTTTGAGTGTCGCAGGATATCCACACATTCTTGCCATCTCTGTCGTAGCATAGCTTTCGTCGGTAAAGTGTGCGGAACAAACGACTGACCATTT